>NC_140149.1:1543118-1566413 GCF_964035555.1 Netta rufina | reverse complement strand
AGAGGGATGAAAAGAGACTCAAGGGACCTGAGCTGTGGTGGATGCTGTTGATCACCTTCCATCTTAAGCCAAGCTCCTCTGAGATGCTGCCAGATGGACAGCCAGAAACAGATGCTTCTCAAATTGTTGGTTGTTTTCAAAAGAGGTGTTTTGTTGTTGTTTTTATTTTGCTTTGTTTTGTTCTGTTTTGTTTTTCCACCAAGGATGCTCCTGGCCAGATTTTGCTGTCAAAGACATCTTCTTGCTCTGATAACCTTCAGATTCTGCCTCTAGGCATTTTTGAGCAATCTCAGTCTTCAAATTTTCCTATAGCAGACAATCACGGCAGGTGTATTGTGTGAGAAGAAAATACTTGACACTTCTATTGATGATGCATAGCCAGAATGAATCCAGATCACACTGAAGCGAAAAACAATAGAGACATGCAAAAAAACACTCACTTTTATGGCTAAATTGAGCAACTGTGGCTGAATACACAAAAGGAACAGCTCTGCGGTGGCTGAACACAGTATTTAACATAACTCTTTTTCATAGCCCAGGCTTGCTAATTAAGCCGGTGAAAGCTATTGTACTAGAAACTTAGCAACAAAAGGTTGTGTGTGGAGGAAGGAAATGGTGTACTTGTGCAGTTATGTATTTCTAAGGGTTTATCAAATCTGCAGAAAGATCAAGCTATCTCTCAGGACCACCGTGTGTCTGAAAAAATACAGGAAGTGCCTTTGCCTGACCTTTATACACAATCAGAAGATTCCTTGGCGGTGCTTGTTTTTGCAGACTCTTACTCCACCTCAGGAATGCTTTGGAGCACTGTGTTTCCCTGGGGTTTGGGGATAGGTGAGAAACATGAGCAGACAGACAGGCTGGTAATACACACAGCATTGGACATATACATTCTGCCAACTGCTGGTTGAGTACCCTAAAAGAGTGAACAGTCGGAGATGTCTATTAGGTCAGTTGTGGCGCTTGCAGGGAGGCTGCACGTTCCAGCACTCGGCACAGGGCTGTGACCCAGTTGCTGGGGCATGGGGCAAGGGCCTGCTCACAGCTCTGCCACTGTCCTCACGCAGGACACTTGGCCTCCTTGAGCTCCAGCTACTCTATCATGCTCTCATTCTCTCTCTCTCTCTCTCTCCCCACATGGACAAAAGATGGAGCCTAGGTTTCTGATTGAGACCCTTCAATACCTAAATTAGGTCTAATAAACGCTGGCTCCAGAGGCACAAATTTTCTGGAATAAGAATTTGATATTATTTTACAGTGATAAGGATGATGATTGCTACTACTACGGAGATTTGTTGTTTTCCTTTTAGTTGAATTTAATTTAGATGCAAGTTCATGCTCTTTCAGCAGGCATGAGAGGGGAGGGAGAGAGTGGGACAATATGATGTCTTAGAGAAGAAAAACCACCATTTATTTTGTCACATTTTTTTACATCATCTTCTTCATACAACAGTTTCATTGTAACACTTAATACAGTTTTAAAAAACACCAAGATTACTTGCAAAATTATATATATTTTAATATCCAAAAAGTACATTGCATATATATAGTAGCAAAAGCCCCATTTTCATGGGTAATTTCTTCATACTTAAATTTTGTGATTATTGCAGTAATGTTACTTATAAACAACCCAAAAGCACTAAGACCTAAACTGATTAGCTTGATCTTATTTTTCTTTTTTTGTTAAATAATGGCATCAGTGCTTCTGTTTAAAGTTATGAGCAGACTATAATGTTCTGGTTTCAGGCTCTCATCCTGCAATCGGATGCACATGGACCAAATCTTGCACCCACACAGAGTCCCAGAGGTTATGTCTAGATTAGATATTTGTGATCCTGTTAATTGGCTCCCAGTTAATACAAGTTAGCTAATAGGTTGTAGATGTAAGTCTAACCCATGATAGACATCTGTTCTAAAACACGAATGATTGTGGTTTACCCTTCTGTTTATGGCACCAAACCACCATTTGTGGATCATCAAATTAGCACGCGCAAACTTAGAGGTGGCTGAGAATTTTCAAATGTTTAGCATTTAAACGAAAACCCATAGCAAAAGTCTTCAAAAGATGTTGTGAGAAGTATTTGATAATTTTCCCTGTGAAGTGGTTAAAATGTTTCCAAAGTTCCAGATTTTGGTGAAAAATAATCACAATATTGAAATAGGTCACTTTAAAATGTCAATGTATGTTTTCAATCAGCTTCAATAGAAACATGTTAGCTAAATTGAGTTAATTTGCAAACAACTATGACGGGCTAATACAAGAAAAAAAATCTACTCTAGACAAACCCAGGAAATCTGGAAGGTTCTGGCTAATTTGGGAGTCAATTATGGATCCAATTGCAGGACCAAGACTATCTCCAACAGATACATTACTCATGTCTTATTTTTTTATTTTTTTAGCAAAAAAGTACAAAGCTACAGCCCAAATGTACAGATTGAAAAGATGTACAAATTACATTAAAAACACAAACAAAAACAACCCACAAACAACTGAGCTGATAGTAAAAAACAAACCTGCATTTGTGACCGAGGTCAACTCGTTTTATTTAATCTCTCTTTTAAAACTGTGAGATATAGGGAAAAATAACTCTGCATAATTTATACAGTAATTTGCCTTCTGATTTGTTGACCCTTTGAATGACGGTCTGACAAACGCACAGCGTTCGCGAATCGGTAGCATTTAGCGATCCCTAAGACTCTGGCAGAGCTCAAGGGCCTGCTGTCATTTATTTTACTTCACTTTTGCTTTCAAAGAATGTCTGTGCTTGATATTAGGTTACTTTTTGTTCTGGTTTCTGATGTTTCTGGAGTTAATACACAGTCTACTGAAGTTGTACAGCCTAGAAAAGTTCCTTCAATGCCCTTTACTTCTTAAAATATACATGTACATATATATATATGAATATATATATTTTCTAAATTTCCAGTTGGGTGAAAATCCTCATCTGCCTTAAAGCTAAGATTCCAGTTGTGGTCCCCTGCAGCCCAAGGTCCTCGTGACTTTATGGTCAAATTGCCTACCTTCTTCAAAGTGAGAAAAAAAAAATGTAGTCATCTTTTCCTAAGACCCACAGTTGGGTCTATGTCTTGTCAACCTCCTTTGAATTCTTAAAAATTTCTCTCACCGAAAAGCTAATAATCATTCCAGGTAAGGTGAACAATCTTCATAGTCAATTCCTACAGAGGACATAAGCATTAAAAAATAAAAATAAAAAAGAAAATGCAGAGTACTGGCCCAAAGAAGCATCCATCTCTCAGTTCAAGACACAAGAGGCAAAGTTACAAAAGTAAAAGGGTTGATCCAGGAATAACCAATATCCAGTTTTAATTCTTGCCCAAGAAACGCCACAATTATCCATTAAGGGTCCCCCCAAAAAACATAAAAATACCAGAAGTAAAGAAAAAGTCCAATGAGACTGATTAAGGCCACTTGAAGATAAAAGCATCTAGTAATAGCTGCCCAAATGTGGTGATACATGGGCGTTGGGATGGCGAGGGACATTGGGGTTTGGATAAATGCTTCCAGTAGGGGAGGTCCAATAAGGTGAGGCAGCTCCAAAGAAACTGGATGATGTGACAGGCATAGAAGAAGGGTGTGGGGGTACAAAGTTCACCTTCTGCTGATGGGCATGGTAAGAAGGCATGTAGGAGATATCTGATGGATACTTGTACATTGACGATTCAGTGGGGTGAGGCTGGAGAGCCTGGGCAATGCCATGAAAGTCAAATTTGTAGGCATACCTTTTGCCATGCACTTTGGTCATAATGTTCTTATCATAGTAGTATCGGAGGGCTCGGCTCAGCTTGTCATAATTCATATTGGGCTTGCTTTTGCGTTCTCCCCAGCGCCGTGCCACTTCATCAGGGTCCGTCATCTTGAATTCCCCATTGGTCCCTTCCCATGTGATACAGCTGGCGTTGGAACTGTCCGACAGCAACTCGAGGAGGAACTGCCACAGTTGGATCTGCCCGCTCCCTGCAAAAAGCAAGCCAAATGAAAGGAAATGACATTGTGCTTCCTGCTTAAAAGCAAAGACAAAGGCAGGAAACAGAAGGACTATCTCGATCTTTACTGGGAACTGCTCCTTCAAGCCTTAGAAAATCTTATGCAGGAATGGATAAACTATTCCCAGCAAACAAGTTAGTCAACCCTTTGTTCTGTTTATGAGTTTGAGGTCAGATTAGATTTCATAATGGTCGCCTTTGGCCTTAAAATCTTTGAGCTATTCATAAACAGGCCTTTTCCCGAGCATAGCGTTCTGCAAAATTTTTCTCTGAATGGTTGACAGTGTATTTCAAGTCTGAATTGCTTACTCTTTACCATGAATATTAGTTCGGATACTTACAGTTTATTTGCCAGTTGGTAATCTGAGATACATAAGATTATTTCTTCCCCAGATGAGATGACTTCTAGTTTTATTTGGTGTAGTTATACTAACAGTGAAGGTAAAGAACCTTATGAGGGTGTTTCTTTCACTATTGCCTTCAGACTACATCGGTAAGCAATAGTGTCAATGCAAAGTGCCTATAGTTGGCCCTCTCTTATGATTAAACCCATTTTTTTGAATTTCCATTACTACTCCTAGCAGTATAGGAGTTTGTTTAGTTCAAGCAAGATTTAGGCAACATCTTAGTCCCCAAAGGCAGGAATTGTTTCCTTCATATGACCTGCTGGGGTCAGTCACTATGTTGTGACTTTCAGAGATGTTTTGTGCCTTCCTTGCTCTTAATCCGCAGCAGACACTGGAGAACAAACCTGTGCTGCAAATCTGAGAGAGTGTGAATTAAGTCCCCTAAAAGGCTCTTCTTTGGGAATACTAGTGTGGGGTAAGCACATTCAGGATGGTGATTTTATCCTGATAAAGGTGATATTGCACCAGTTTCCTTACATTACTGTGGTGATTTTTGCAAAAGCAGTTTTGAGGCCACAACTACTAAGACCCATGGCCCTCACAGCCTACCCCAAAAGCAGACAGCTACTCATTCAGTACAGACTGTAACAGTAGATCACATGTAAGTGACAATGGTGGTCTGGAGTTTAAGAGGAATTTACCTGGATTGGCAAGACGGCTACTGGTAGGCCCCAGGATTTGATACGGATCTAAAAAAAAAAAAAAACAAAAACACAAAAGCTATTTAAAAACATGTCTCATCAAAAAGAAACAACAATTCATTATTATTTATTCTAGAAACAAGATCAAATGTTCACTTTCTTGCTTCACTTGTACTGCCTTTTCTCCTAGGCTATGGAACAGACCTGATGTGTCTATTTTTTTTAGCAATAAACCACTAATTATTTATGGAATCCAAAATGGCACTGTTGTTCTGACAGTGGTTTCAGACTTGCCTGCTTTCAAAGATCGTAATCTCTTTGGACATAGCCTACACTTACGTGTCAATTAGAAAATTTAGCTGCATGGAAAAAAACAAGTGTGGGAGAGCAAAGAAGTAACAAATCAGAAGCAAATATATTTCTTATAAAAATAGCTGGTCAACAGATGAAATTTTCAAATTCACTTGTTAACTGTCCAGCTTGCTTCTCTCTGCGGTCAATGAAAAGTTCACCCAACTCTCCCTTGCTGAAGCAAACAGAACATTAGACAAATGAGAGTAACAGGAGTTTTATCACTGGCTCCAATGAGGCTGAGTGTTTCTTGAAAACTCCACGATGCATTTATTAGGAATGAATTCCTTCCCTTTTTGTGGGGCCTCCTCAGCTCTAATGTCTACACTTCTCCTTTGCTTCCCTCTGTTTTTGGTGATTTGGATCTACAGCATTTGCTCGTGGATTGAATTGATGCCAAACGAACCAACCCCCTAAAAAAAAGAAAGATAGAAAGCAGCTGTGCAAAGCAAAGAAGGTGGTGTTTAGCTTTTCAAAGGCCCCTCGGGAAACTAGAAGGAAACACCACTGCTCACTGTCCAGCAGGGTTTGCTTTTCTTATTTGGTTTTCTTTGACGCTGGGGAACCCCCATGATTCTGTTTGGAGATGCTTCCATTGAACATCACTGCAACAGAGCTGAGGGGTTAGTGAGCAGGCACTGCACTGCTGCAGCACTAACAGTTCCGTGCCTTTAACTGCTTCAGGACCCATTGCACTGCATATCATGATGCTTCAAAGGAGATGCAACTGATGCTAGGCACTGCATGTGACTCAGCTGAAACAAGGATGTTTCTTTTGAATGGGGAAGGACAATGCAGTAAAATAGAAACAGTTTGGAACAATTGCTGTCACTGCAGGGTCACAATTGACTCATAATTCTAAGACTTCCCTGTAAGGCTCTGCATGTTTGTTCTGTGTCCATGGCTGTTGCTGGTTGACACATTTATTCTCCCAATCTAGTACAGTTACTTAGCAAACGCAGTGGTGACACAATCAACAGTTACCTGGTTGGGGCCGTTGCTGTTCTGTTGTCTTATTCACATTTTGTGTCCCTGCAACAGGAGGGCCTGTAAAAATAGGAAAGATCTTATATGTACTAGAACAGACAGGGAGGAATGGTAAGACAAGGTATATTGAACAGGAATTATAGTGACTGGGAAGTTTTCTAATCCTAAGAGCTGGTATTTTTGAGGTTGCACTAGAAAAATAAAAGGTTTCACTGGAAACTTAAAATTTAACCGTAAAATGAAAGTACGTAGACTAGGCAAGGAAAAATATTATGTAGATACCTCATTCATTTTCTGTCTTTTATTATAAATTAACTCCCATTCTAGTTTAGATACTTGTTTTGAACAGAAATTGGAATTCTTTAATGTATAAATTCTGACCTACTTCTGTGTTGGAACTTCTTTCAACATTTCTTTGGAAATGGGAATACTTTTTTAAACCAACCTTTTTAGGCAAACAAGTTTTGTTTTTATTAAATCAAACATTTAGTTGAAAATATCATGGCCATTTCTATAAATCACTTCAACATTAACATCTGTTTCTCTTCTTCATATCATTTCTTGTAACAGAAGACTGTAACTCAAAGACTAGTCTTCACATTTAGAGCACATGTAGTTCACAAAGCTGCAAAGCAAAGGAAGCGTAATCTGACAGCCAGGTTCAGCCACATTTATTTGCACCTCATAGGTTCTTGTTGAGGGTCAAGTGAGTCCATCTTGCACTGCTGTACGGAGATATGCCATAGCAGTGGGAGCAGGGGACAGTATGGCTTGATATCAGCTAGTTAGGTTAACTAGAATACAGTCTTTAGGGACAAGGAACTGATATTTCCATTGAGAAGTCAGCCCATGACCCAGAGTGTATTGTGAATTCAGGGACACATTAAAAACAGTAAGAAACAAGAACAGTTGTGTGAGTAGCAGTTCATGTAGTAGGGGCCCTAGCCGCCTGCTTGGCTTTGTACAGAATCTTACTTTCTGAAAAGTAGAAGGAAAGTCTGAGAATCTGCCCAAGCTGTCTATATCTGTCTCTAAAAATACTACACCAAAATACAAAGAATGTGGTTACCAAGAGTTTCTGTTTATAGGGAGGACCTGATGCTGGCTCCTTAATGAAATCTGGGGTGTAGCAGAGGTTTGTTCTACTGTAACAGCTGCAGTTGTCTTTAATACACGATTCAATGATAAAAGTATTTGTGTCAATTTTCTTTTCATAACATAATTCTAGCTCTTGTTTTAGTATCCCTAAGTCCTCCACAATTCTGATGCTCATAACACAAGCCGACCACGCCCATCTTTCCCACAGTCTCATTTTGATCTTCCATTGCAATTTGTGATTCCCATTGGGACAACTTACTTTTGGTGAGGCCAGAATTCATATTACTGCCCCATCCTGTTCTCCTGACTGCATCATAGGAGGGATCTAATGACAAAAGACAACAGGCACAGAGGGGTTGAAATCAACTCTTCCCAGAAAAAAAACTTGCAAGAATCTAGCTTTGTATCTTGGTCCCAACTGCCTTGGTATTATGCATATACTATTGTTTTTCCTCTCCCGCATCTCCTGTGCTCCTGCTCCCTCACAGCCAGGCAACAGGCTGCCAATGTGACAGGACAATGATCAGATGTGACACCTTCTGATCATGAAGAAGTCATTGCACTCAGTGGAGTTCAGAGTGCAGCTCATCCCATCCAGAAGGAGACCTTCTTTCTCATAGCCCAAGATGACAGAAACGGGCAGGAAAAGAGGACGAAATTTTGTGTTATTCCACACAACTGACTTGAAACACACAATAAAAAAAAAAAAAAAAAAAAAAAAAAGCTATTTTAAGATGGAAAGATAGGAAAAATGGCATCCTCTCAGGTGGAATTCAAAACACCCCTCTGGCCATGCTGGTGGGCAGGAGTGGGCACTGCCCTGTGCCCCATCATGCCATACAGTGTGTCAGAGCTGTGCAGCTCCCTGCGGAAACATCCCAGGCACTTGCACATTCCTCCTGGTGCTGGGAAAGCCGCTGCAGCTTTGAAATTACAGCCTTCTAGTTATTGGCATGAAAAGGAAAACAGAGAGGGGACGGGAGAGGGGAAGGGAGGGGAAGAGAGGGAGAGAAAGAGGAGGAGGGAAGAGAGGAAAACGGGGAAAAAGAACTCATTTAATGTGCCTGGTGTTCTTTTCATTTTATTTATTTGCTTTTTTTTTTTTTTTTTTTTTTTTTTTCTGACTAGAAACCGCAAACCCCAGTGCAAACAGATCAGACTGAAAAACAAACTGCTACGGTTTCAGGCTGGTACAAAGAGCACTGCAGGACATCTCTGGAGGAGGGAGGCGCAGCCCCAGCCGTGCTGTCCCCGCTCTGTGGCCGGGCATGGAGCAGCAGGGCTGGAAACTGGCTGGCAGATGGGTGCTGCCAGGGAACTTTATCCACAGCTCAGTCCTTGGCAGCTGTCATTGCTGTAAATAAGCCGCTGTTTGCATGGGTGGCATTTTCCTTGATGGAAAACCATCGTGCAAATCCTACCACGGCTGAGCGCGCCTGGAGCTCGGGCTGCTGCTTTGTCAGTGACTGAGATCAGGAGAGCAGAGATGAGGTCTGGAGTAACCACTGGCTTTTCCCATGTCCTCTTTGCAGCCAGCCTCTGACTTTCATTTCTCCCCTGGGATATCCTTTATAAGTATTACCAGTAGAGCTATTAGAGAAATGTTTTGGGAAATATTTTGAAGACAACATAGCAGTTCTGAGTTGAGAGAGAAAGGGAAAACCTCATAAATTTCCACAGATTGTGATACTAATGTACATTTTGGTTACCTCAAAAATAGTTTTGCTATTATGTGATTTTAACGGAAGCATCACTTACATGGTGATCCTGTTAAAAAGAAAGAGCAATTTTCCAACAAAAAAGATATTTTCAAATTGGGAAAAAATCCTTCCCAAAAAGTAGCAGGACTCCTTTTGAAAATTTTCATTTTTCTCAGATTTGTGTCAGAAATTTGACTGAGGCGAATCAGCTGCCACAGATGGGTTGGTTGATTCACATGCATCAGCATGCTTTGGGTAAGCAAATAGGCCATCATCTGGATAGATTATCATCCCCCTCCTCCTCCAGATGGAGAAACTTGTCACTGAGGAGGAGTCTGCTTTGCTCACAGTGTCACGGAAAGAATGTGGCATGCATCTCCTGCAGTTTTTTTAACATTACGTGACACTACCACAATCAGATGTGCTGACCAGGTGTGTGTACTATGGCTGTTTGGGCTTTAAAGGATCAAGGCTCGGTTCTCCAGAGAAGTATGGCTAAGCCCAGGTTTAATCCAGGTTTAGCATGCCTCAGACGAGTCCCTTTGCCTCGGTTTCCACGTATAGAATGTATTGTGATGTGTGGGCTTTTATAGGGACAGTCACACTCAGGATGTTAGGATGAAGCTGTTTTGACTGTGACTTCGCACCAGTGAGAAGGGTTAAACATAAGAGCAATACAGGCATTGCTATTGAAACAACGTGTTCACTCAGCTGGCACAAGTTTCCAACTCTTTCTTTCTTTCTCTCAAAAAAAAAAAAAATCAAATCCACTAAGCTATTTTTGTTTTGTTTTCACAAAAATCCATGCAACGTGAAAGAACCACATCAGCCCTCCCAGCTTCCAGGCCCAGACTCTAAAGCTGAACGTGTTTAAAACAAAATGGAATAGGCAGAGCCAGGGAACCTATCCAGAGACTCGAGTTTCTGCAAAAACAATATCGTTCCCAGGACCTGACGCCCAGTGGCTTGAAGAGATCCTACAGAACTCCAGCCAGACGGTTAGTTACAGGGAGAGTCTTATCTGTCATTAAAACCACTTGGATTTTACACCAAAACTTGCCGAGCTATGGAAATTCAATTAAAAGATTTGGAATGAGGTTATTTTCTGGTGTAAATCAGCAAATACCTACAGTGAAGTAAGGGGTCAATTTATACCAGCAAAGGATCAGGTCCCTCAGTCTGTTTTAGACTCAAAAGACCCGGTGGAACAACAGTCCTGTGACAAATGTGTATTCAATACAAAATGGAATTAAAGAGCACAGAATAAATCATAGATGCTTTCAAGAAATGTCATTCTGCAGCTGTCTGGTTTATGTCCAGAAATTCCCCAGAATGAATGCATACTCTATTATGAGTAAGGTAAAGGATATTAATAATGCTTTTCACTTTCACAGCACCTTTCAACTAAGGATCTCACAGCTTTGCAAACATTCATACTCACAACGTGCCTGGGAAGAAGGTTAAATATCGTTTTATTTATTTACATGCATAAACGCTCTTTCCTCAGCCTTAGCTGCCTTTTACCAGATGAAGTGCCTATCCGAGAAATCTGACTGTCGAACACACCATGTGGCATTGGTCTCTGGACCTTTCCTAACCATTCCTTATACTTTTTCACCCTAGATTTTTCCTCAGCTCCTACCTTGCCAGCCTCTGTACCATTTGGAAGTCCTCGTGCTCTTCTGTGCAACACACTTTTCGAAGTTTATTGATTCCTCTGGAATTAGATGTAAATGACAAATAGCACAGTGGTGGAACAGTCTGCTAGGCTACACAGAAGGCTGGGAAAAGGCTTAGGACATGTCAAAATCAGTGAGATCAAGCCTGACCATCAGGCAGGCTGTCATGTAAACATCAAGAGATGAGCTAAAGTATCCAGATCTCTGCAGCTTCTTCTTGTCAGACTGCCTGGCACAACAAAGGAGGGACTTGATGTAGGGAAGAAGATGAGGAGTATGTCCCGGGCATCTCCTGGATGAGTTTCGGCGACAGGGAGGAGGAGAACGGCTGCACTTTGTACTGTACGGCACTGCAGGAGAGAAGATAAGGCAGGCTCCACCGAATCACTAGCCCACCTTCACAGACCCCCCCCCCCATCTCTCTGCTTGAATGCTACTTTGTTCCTGTTCCCCATACCTCTGGATCACAGTTAGTCTAAAATAGACTAATAGGCTTAAATATTACTGTGGGCTAGGGACAGACGGACAGATACCCACAAGCTCATTTCCCTAGGAAACCAGGCTTAAAATCCCCAAGCAGACTTCCACACCACAAGAAGACCATCCCAGATGCCTAGCAGTTGTTTAAGCTTGAATGCAGTCCAATGAACAAGCCATTAGGGAACCTGTGTTTAAGATATGATGTATTAGGGAGCAAACCCTCTCTGATAAGCTTTAAAA
This sequence comes from Netta rufina, assembly GCF_964035555.1. Lineage (NCBI taxonomy): Eukaryota > Metazoa > Chordata > Aves > Anseriformes > Anatidae > Netta > Netta rufina. Next base: position 1,554,825 of record NC_140149.1, on the reverse strand, counting down.
AGTTTTTTTTACAAATTAAAAGAAATGGTGCTTTATAAATCTGAAAGCTTGGGACAGAAGGGAGAAGTGGAGGGGGGGGGTGCTCAACTGAACAATAGGCTCACAGTCCCAGTACTTCCTGAGCTGCTCAGTGAGTGCTGACAGCCCCTTCATCCTGCTTTCTCCGTAGGAGCTTTTTCAGTCAAGCCAGATTCAGGCACTATTTTGTGCTACTAGTCTGTCCAGGAGAATGACAGGCACTGGGCCCATCATTATCCATCTTTTTGATTATTTATTTTTTTTTCTTCCAGGATGGATACAGTGGGTCTGGGTCATTTATGGACCAACCACTTTATAGGCACTATAGTATAATCTTCTCTGAAACACCATCTCTAGCTGGCATAGGATCCCAGTTTTCAAGTACGGTTGGGAAGAAGCAGCACGGCTTATTTATTGTGTTCATGGCATTACTGGCAGCAGCAGCAGTGGTTTCCCAGACAGGCACTGTCTGCTTTTTGAACTGCTGGGGCTCACCGTCAAGGTGTGGGGTGACTGGTCTGAAGATTAGCTCCCGCAGTCAGACCCATGGGCAGTATCATGCCTGGGTTAGCACAACAGCCACAGGACTGCATGTCCGGATTCAATAGTGTCGCAAATGTAACACGGCAGTGTCTAAATGCTGAGGTCTGCCTGAGGAAATCCTGTCCCCGTTGCATCTCTCATGTGAGGGGCCCCGGGAGGTATTGGAGAGGCACCACTGGAACTCACACTGTGGCAGAGCTGAGCAGGGTCTCAAAGCCTTCCAGGAAGCTTTCATCCCCTGAGGTGGGATTTATTCCTGGAACCAACTTTTGTAGAAGGTGTTGGGGGAAACACACATGCAGCAAACTCATGGGAGCATCTGTATTCCCCAGCATGGTAGGAGCTAAGCAGTAAAAAGAACTCCCCAGTCTCTACCTAATGGAGCTGACACCTCCAAGGAGATTAGGCAGCCAAAAGATGGAAGGTGGCTTGTTCTATGTCAAGGGGACAGAGCCAGGAAGAAAATAAAGGTAACTAAGTCTCCCAGGTGCCAGCAAATTGTCTGACTGCTTACCATCACTGCCTCCATTTCCCTTTGAAACACACTGGCAGCCCCTGCCCCAGTCTGTCCTGCTGGCTGGGCTGAGTAATAACAACAGCAATATCTGCAGCCATTGAGCAATTCTGAACCAGGGAATCTTGAGGTGCTTTACAAAGAAAGGTAGGGTGACTCCAGCTCACATGACACAAAAAGACCCCCCAGAATGAAATACAGAATGAACTGCTCCTGAATACCTTCTTAGTTCGTTAGGGAGCACAGGCATTGCATTAGCAGGCAGGACTTGGCCTTACAAACTTCAGTGTAGCAAATCAGGGGAAGGAGGCTGCAAATTTGAAGTAGGTTATGGAATCCATGGGATTCTCCATACAGAATACGTTCTGGTTTTTGCAATGAGTCCTCCCACTTCAGTAGGAAGAAAGATCCTGGCTTAGTGGCTGGAATTTAAATTAGAGTCTCTAAATGGAGAAAGCAGAACCAGGTGTCCTCAGGGATCCAGACTTGTGATTAATCTAAGTGGTCACTTGGGGTCTATTTTGTGGCAACTGGTTTAGAGAGGGAGAGAGAGAAAGGAGGGCATGGGACCATACTGCTTTTCCTCCCGAAGTGAGGTAGTATGTGGTGTCTAGGACTGGCACTATTCTGGTATCCTGGAAAAATCCCAACGTAGGCGCATGGGAACAAAAAACACTACTGCTGCAAACCAAACATGTAAGCAAGACCTGCCAAACTGCTGAGCGTCCAGCCCTCACACTCCTGTCATTTAACCTGCTGGAGATCGCATTGAAGAGGTGGAGTTGTGTTTAAAGCCAGTTGGAGAGAAGAAACCTAGACTGTGGGTTTCTGGAGGGGCAAAGAAGCCAAAAACACCTCCAGCTCCTCCTAGAAACATTAGATGGATTGTTTTAAATCATGGCAGCAAACAGAAAGGTTGTAGAGTCAGCAAGGGCCTTCCCAGGCCCACTCTGGCTCAAAGTGTAAGTGCTAAATGCTCAATACACACAGTGCAAAACTTTACAACATCAGCAGTACCCTAGATGCATTTTTTCTTAGCACAAAGCAGTAAGACTGTGGGTGCTGTCATCTGTTTGCAGGAGGTTGTACACTGTGGCAGAGATGGTAGAACAGAAGGGGAAAGCAGAACGGAGTGCAAGGAATCCTCTGGCCTACACAAACCATATGTACAAATTAGTACTTGGCATCCCTTAACAATTAGCCCTATGGCATCCAGGTATGAGCCGCATGGAGTTCTGTGTACAGAGACCTCAAAATCTCACCCACAGTATCCATTCTCTTGCAATGAATTACTTTTCAATTTACTATTTCTGCTAATTAAAATAATTAGTATGTATGCCATATGTCAGGCTCTGTGTCATTCACAGCCAACGTTACTATGGCTGTTCTCATGATTATGTAAGACTTTCCAGTGCCTTCCAGCACAAAACTCATTCGTTTCTGCTTCAAGACCACAATGTCCTTCTCCTGCTACAGAATTACCAGTGTGTGGATCATATGTGGAATTAGGTAATTCTAAGTCTATCCAGTAAGAGGAAGCAACTAGCTGAGTACAAAATAATTTCAAAATAACTTCTATGGTACGGCCCCATTCTCAGACTATCTGGTTATTTCACAATTAAAAAAACAAAACAAAACAAAACTAAACTAAACTAAAAAACACAACACATTTATTATCAAATAACTCTGCATTGCTATTAACCTGCTTTACAGATGAGGAACTGACATGGTGATCACAGAACCAGGCTTGGAACAATATTGGGTTTTGACTCAAAGTCAACTCCAACCAAGGGAGAAGGGACTATGTGAGACCTGGATTTACACAAGGAATCTGAGGCAGAGCATGCATGTGAAGAGGAGGTTTAACTTGGCCAGTCACTGTTCAGTTATGCATTGGTATCTGTAAGGAAATACACACCAAAGCATTCAAACTTTTCCATTTTAACTCCTGTCCTAGATCCAGTTTTGGATCTGAGCACCGTGTTGAAGCCCACTTTGTCCCAATGTCAGCCAGGATCTGGAGCCTAAAAGAGTGCACGCACAAGACTAGGGTGCAGGATTTCCAAAGGGTGATCCGAAGGAGCTGCTACACACAGTGGCTCTACAGCCTGCAGCTCTGCTCCCCCACTTGCAGGAGGGTTCTGGCCTTCCAAACTTGGAGTCACTCCCAGTTTGCTTTGAGCTATAGGCGACAGCCCCCAGTTGTGCGAGCGGGGCTAGAAAAACATCCCCAAGCCATGCAGCGGTGGAACTTCCTGATTCAAGTCTGAGTTACCCTGTGCAATGCTTACAAAGACACATTATAAAGAAAAGGAGGAAGTAGTGAGAATTTTTCAGTTGTTGTTGATTTTTTTAATAACAGCAGCAGAAATCCCAGTGCGCAGCCTGTGATGAAGACTGTGTCCTAAGAATCCCTCCCTGAGGCAGCTTTGTAAAGCACTCACTTTCCAGTCAACACACACAGTCACACACATGTTGCTGAGCCATGCGGGGCTGCAGACATGAACAGCCACATGCAGACAGGCATACTACAGAGCAAAAGTGCAGACACACAATTGCATGTTGTTATAGGCATGCTTCTGAGCACCCTTCACACATCTAAATGCACGTTCATCTAAAGCACACATACCAATGTGCACAAATATGCTCACAGCGCTGCACAAGCACAGAAGCAAATGGGGCAGGAGGGAAGTGAAGGGTTAATGCGTTTGCTGCATACATATATTGAAAATGCACAGAGACAAATGGAGAAGTAAAGAAAAAGAAACGCATATTTGCAGAGAAAAAAGCTAGACGCAGCAATACACACATAAGAGAAAAGGGAAGGGAAGACACACATGCGCACACTTTGCAGCAAACATTTTTACAGCATTTGCCCATTTAACTCATTATCAGGAAACACATTTACTCTTGTCTTAGGAAACAGCAAAAGTACTTCCAAGAGCTTTTCACAGGAGGGATTGCACCCCAGCAAACATGTAACCCCCCCCCACATGTGCAAAAACATTGCTTGCCGTGCACCCCAGGCAAAAAAATAATAGCTCTTTTGCTGGGAGAAAAGGAAGGATAATGGTTACTTAGAAAGTGCTCCAGACAAGCTGTCAGGTTGAATTCAGAGAACTGGAGTCTACTCTGGGACAGCGCTGGCTCAGGGTGATCCCTTGTGAGTTGGGTTTCCTGCCTGCTACAGCTTAAAGACAACGATTCTTTGTTTCCAGTTTTTCTGGTGAAAAAACACACGCCTGCCTCCGAAGAGGGTCAGGGAGAAAGCAGACAAAACACTAACTCTGGAATTTCAAAGGAAAACAATTTAAAAAAAAAAGAAAGAAAAAAGAAAAATCCAAGAGTGCTAGCTACTGTCTCTCCTGAAATCATAAATCCCTGCTTTGGCCACACAGTCACAACAGAAGAAGCACCAAAAAGCCTCCCCTTTTTCTGCTACCAAGCTAAAAACGGATAAGGGATATTTCATCATCGGGCACACAAATATCATCAGCAAACCCTTTAGTGTGTGCAGTTAAGAGGGCACAAAGCTGCAACTGCTCTTTCTCTGACACAAATAAGACCGGAGGGCTTATAACCTTTGCTGCGAACAAGGGGCCTTGCTGACATACCCAAAAGAAGAGTTTACTGAAACTGCTTAGTAGTTTTCACATGATGACCTTTTAGACCTGAAAAAATGGGCTTTTCAAGAGAAGAATTTTATGCAGGAGTTTGAGACTACTTCCCTGTGGGAACCTTGCTGGTGCAATTGTGCCACCTGGGGTCTGTTTGCCCCTCTCCCTCCTGTCCCTAAAACTTTTGAACTTGTCACCTGAAATTGTCATCAAATTTGACAAGCGGTCGTGCTGAAGAGTTTTAAAGAGTTCCTATCAATTTAAAAGAAAGAGAAGATTACAGCCCAGACTGGGAGATAAGCTGCAGCTTGGGCTCATTTTGTTAGGTACCAAGAAATCTGCATGAGAAAGGTGTCATTAATGCTCTGACATCAGGAAACTCTTCCCTGGGAACTCATAATGAACATTGGTACAAACCTGCGGGAAACCATGCTGTGTGAGTTTCAGAGCTCTCTGGTTTATCTTTTTTAATTTGCCAACAACTGAATAAAACATACAAGCAAATACAACTTATATCCAAACAAAAATACTTATTGTTCACGAGCGCTTTTATAATGCAAACATAAACACGTAACAGCAACGGACAAAATCCTTAAGACTTGTATCTTACATTCATGTATTCACAAACGAATCTCGTTTATCTTTGAAATTCCAGGTAGTGCATCAGCTTTTTCTATATCCTTCTGCAGAGGCAGATATTTACTAGAATTTAGGTTGGATTTAGGAGACTTCAGGCAGTCCTCATTTACCACTGTTGTAAGCTAATTATATTGCCTTAGGCTGATCCTGATGTATGCAGGGATAAAGACCTGTGCTGAACCCAGCATTATAAACAAGATGGTATGTAACCTGCAGCCTGGAAGCAAACAGCCACACATAATCGCTCCCCTAAATTCTCACATGTGGTGTGCTGGTGTTGCCCTTATCAGCCGAGCCTTCCTTCATTCTGCTTTGCTGCTTCACTGCACAAATACCTGCTGCAACGCGTCCCAGCGTATGCTGCTAAGCACCACATCTACAACACCACACATGTCGGGTTAGACACATGTAATTTTATATATCAACACCTAACAGTTCTACCTCTTTAGAAATTGTCAGCATTCTCCTGCTAAGAGATCAGCACCTGGGTTCAAACCCTGCACAGCATTTAGGCTTGTATATTAACCATGTGAGTTATGCAGACCCTAGCACACATGAAAGTAAGCATGGACTTTAAAAATGGGTTGGACTGAGGCCTGAGCTCTCACAAGCATACAGGGCACAGCCCTCTGGCCTTCTAAATGTCATTGTATGTGAATATACTTTCCATTTCCCTATGGAAACCTACTTAAATGACACCACTCTGAAGGCAAGTAATTTAAAATCTCCAGGGACTTAGGTAGATAATGCAGCCTCAGATTCTTCTCCCATGTCTCCAGTACCTACAGTAGGTCGGTCATTACTCCAAACAGTCACGGAAAATGAAACAGACCATCTCTCTAGCGGAGTGCTGGGAGAGGGACACAAATCTTTCCATTCAGCAATGAGAGCAACCTCGTTTCATTTTCCAGAAAATTGTTCTCTCGCCAAAAAATACTGGTGATTTTCATTACAGCAATTTATTTCTCAAAGGCAGCTGAAGACAATTTGTACCAATGACGCTAAATACCATACTTTTGAGTGTTTATGAGGCTGAGGAGCAAAGAAGCTTGGGCAACAACAAGAGTCCTTTGAACACGACCAACATTCTACCTACACGAATCTATGAACAAAAGAAATATGCTTTATGCACCTATGCACCAGCTAGATAAATTTACAGTATCTGTTTCTGTCCTGTTCAGTTCAGCTCCCCTAAAGAAGTACTACAGGTTCTTCTGGCACATGTGTAGAATTGGCATCACAGAAGAGAAGTGAGGGGGCAGAAAATTGAAAGAAAAAAAGGAGAAAAGCCTGCAGCTGCAACCAGACAAGGCAGTTCTGTCTCCAGAGCCATGGCATTAAAGTCAGGCCTGCGACAGCAGTGCTGCCCTCGCTGACTGTCCTTGCTGCTAAGCCTACAACAAGGTGGGGAGGGTAGAGCCTTATGCAGCTTCCCTCCCAGGCTCTGGAACATCTGTATCTGCCTGTGCTGCAGCCATACCTTTTATTGCCACGTAGACTGGCTTTCACAGTCTGTGCATGGAATATGTTGCATGCAGTGGAAGCATATGCAAAGCATGCAATTGCCCCTGGAATTTGCACAAGTAGCATATCTGCATTAGCTATGTGTTCTTGGAGAGTGTGCAAGCAAAATTATGGGAGAGTGAAGAAAACATCATTTTTTCCTGTCTCTGACATGCATTGTGCTATTCCATCACCTCCTCCTGCTCTGCTTTTGTATCCTCGAGGGAAAGTGGCTAGAAAGATTTGATTGTCTGTTTTCATTCACAGACATAGAGAGGAGAAAAATTTACAGGGTTACTGTAACCTTGAATCTACAGGGCTAGATACATAATGCATTAACATTTAAAAAAAAAAAAAAAAAAAGTTTAATCTTTTGTGAAGCAAAGTTGACAGGAAAATACTTAAGAAAATAATCATTTTTTTTTAACCTTAAATTCCTTTTCACCATCATTGTGAAGCCAGCCCATTAAAAAGCCTTAGAAGAAAGCAAAGAAAATGTTATTTTCTAATGGACTGGACCAAGACTGAGAAATTCCAAGTCCAGTTTTATGTCCATTACAAGTTATATTGGACAAGACACTCAACTCTGCTCCCCCAATTCCTTATCTGTCAGCCTGTCATGTTCACATGCCTCTTATCCTGTCATCTTATCTCACTAATAATATTTGCAGCATGAATCATTTACAGTAAATTGAAATCGGTCAGTTTATCCTAGAACAGTATTCAAACGTTAAATGAAGGTGAAGGAAACGTATGCACTGTAGGATGAAATGGAAGAGTAAAAGATGGGATTTCAACATTTCTATGCTAGTTCTTAATTTTTATTTGAATATCCCTTGGGTGTATTTAGTCCTTTATTGACACATGATGAAAGTACCACGTAAAGTAAAAATGCCTGGCTGACAGAAATCAAATGCAAAGTTCTTTCAGCTGCACTAAAGAAACACACTGGAGGGTAGTTAAAAGTGGAAGGAGGGGGAGGAACATTTTTCCCCTCAAATTTCTTTCTGCCTGAGTGACTGTAGGCCCAACTTGGAAAGATAAAGTGTATAAAAAATTCAGAGGAGTGCAATTTTACATGGAGCATTTCTCTTTAATAAAAAAATCACAGCTTTCTTCCCTTTATGTTTATCAACCACCTGGCCTGAGAAAGAAAGAGCATGGTCTTGGATGCATGTGTTTATGGGGGAAATTGTGGGGGAGCACGTGCATGTGTGCCTGCTTTATTCAAAGAGGAGCTAGCTAAGCTTTTATTAATTTTAAATAGATGACTGTTAGCATCAAAACACTCAGTCACAGAAAAACCTGAATGGCTTTGTCTTTGTAATGTACCATATTTTATCAACTAATGCCTGCCTCATAAAGAAAGAACAGCATGCCAGGGAACAGAGCGCTCAAGTGGATGGTTATGTATTGGACAAAAGAAGCAAAAAGCATAGAATCATAGAATATCCCGAGTTGGAAGGGACCCATAAGGATCATCAAGTCCAACTCCTGGCACTGCACAGGTCTGCCCAAAAATTTAGACCATGTGAGTAAGTGCACAGTTGCACAGTCCAATCACTTCTTAAAAAAGCAGCACTGATATTGTGTCCAGGGTCCAAGACAGATGTTGGAGATGAAATGCAGTGGCAGTGTGGTACAACACGAGAGAAGTGCTGGCTCTGAGAGCAGTGCTACTCAATGAAGCAGCCAGATACACCATGTAGAAGCTTGTTAAATGTGTGATCTTGGTTTGCTGTAGCCTTTCAGTGAAATCAGGTTTTGTCTTTCTCCAGCTGCTTACATAAAAGACTTTCTGCCTTTCCCCCCTGCTCTTTGAAATACAAACTTGTGGTTCATCAATGAAGCCATGTTCTCCTGAAAAGCACGGAAATGTTCATTTACTAGGTGAGGAAATTCTCTCAGAATGAGGGTACACATTAAATTTCACACCTTCACCTCAATTTTTTTTTCAAATGGAAGCACTGAACACTGTTTAGTGAATGAAAACAACATCCCTGCACTTGCACTAAGTGAAAGCAAGACTAAAGTCAAGTCTCCTAGTCCCACATGGCAAGTTAGTGAGCACAGGAACAGATTTTTGCACTGTAACACCCTGCTTGTCCCTTAACAAGTCAACTATCTGATTGTGACTTACTGTCTTAGCTAGGTAAGGGATGTGTGTCATACTCATTACAACAACTGTCATTATTTTATCATCACTAAGAATCCATTCATTAAAAATAAGAAAAAGGAATAGGACTGTAGCTGTAGAGGAAAACCTGAAAAACCTGACTGAAGGATATAAAAATAAAAATATATATTTTATTGATATAAAAATATCAAAACCCTTACAGAGCCCAAAATGTTTCATTAACCTCTAAACTTCAAGGTTTCTAAATTCCATCTATATGATCCATGAATCTTCAGAATTTCCAATAAAGTAAAGATTTGGGAATCATCTGTTTTTTGAAAAAGAAAATTCAAATGTTTCAAAATGAAAGTGGCAAAAGAATACACTAGTTCTCCTTTGCTGGTTGAAACTAATGGACAGATTCATGAATGGTTTTGGAAGACCTGAGTGGCTTTTATTCCATAATGGAATCTGTTTTGAGAAAATTGTATCCATTCAACTACAAATTTATGCAGAGAGGAATACTGTCTCAGTCCTTGCTGTGTATCTGAGATTTCAAACTGTTTCACATAAAGAACAGAAAAAATGCCATCAGCTCATCAATTCAGTAACACGCAAGTGTGAAAATGACAGATATCAATTTTATGCCACATCATTGGCCAGAGAAGCAGAGATGTGACTTTCAGGATGGACAGGGCTTGCAAACTATTCCATTTTAAGCAGGTCATGCATGCACTGATCACAATGTTTTCATGCCAAGGACATTACAAAAAAGGCCTACTTTTAACCCAACCAAAAATTATTCCACAAGCACAGGAATCCAGGACATTTATATGCAAAAGACTGACCTTCTTTGGTGGCAAGACGTGAGGAAGCTTCTGTGTGGGATGGAGTATTGTAGACCAGCAGTGAGCTACCTGTAATGAAAAGAAAAGGAGTTATTGTACTTTGAGTGTACTCTGCCAGCGGGGGAACCATTCAGCCAGGTAGAAAACACTATTTCTGGGATCTAAAGACCAAATTTTTCTGGCAATTAGGCACAGTTTCTATGATAGATAAGAAGTTTGCCAGGAGTTGGACTTGATGATCCTTTGGTCCCTTCCAACTCGGGATTTTCTATGATTCTATGAATCTTTTAAAAGTGTTGTAGCTGTATGTCACGTATGTGCTACTGTTTCTATACTTGTAATCAAAACCAAGACATTTGCCTCCTTCACAAAGCACTTTAAGGTCCTCTTTTGAAAAATGATATAAAAGTGGGAGGTTGCATAGTACATTTATACAGGTACAATATGTACCACAGCAGAGCCTTCATTACAGTGGCACAGACTATGTACAGGATAAGGAAGAAGCTTTCCTCACCCTCTCTCGCTATGATAGAGAAATTTCCTGTTTGAGGAACACACAGTAGAAGTGACATGAATTGCACTGTCAGGACCTGAACATTTTTAGAGTGTCACATGCTTGGTTTTGGGCTGACAGCTGCACAAATCTGATCAGTATTCCTGCATCTGCCATGCTTTGTGCAAGGTGGCTTTCTTGGTTCGGAGTGGTCTTTCCATCAAGTCCAACTTGAAACAAAAACACTCAAGAGGAGCACAAAAAAGAACTCATTATAAGGGTTTTTGTTTTGCACTGTCTGTGTTGGAAATGTTCCTTCCTAAGCATTTTACTTTGCCTCTCCCACAAACTCCTGTGGAAGTGGAGGAAGAGGCCCTGCAAGCTCTTGGAAGCCAGCATGTAATACACATTTCATGGTTGTCTAGTTATATGTGTTTACACTACATAATTTCTAGGCTCACTTTTCCTACAGCTCTTTGAAAAAGTTTCCACTGCATCAGGCAGTGACATTCTTAACAAGGGCCAGGGCCCTTCTCAGTAAGGACTGATGCTGTGACCTGGAGCAGGGCAGCAATCCTGCTGCGGGCGGGTAGGGGTGAGAAGTGCTCTCACAGACACTTTCTGCTCTTCATATCTACATGTCCCTCTATTCAGTGAGACTCTGTCCCAGTTAAGATCCTTCATAAGCTTTGTCCTAGGCAACACGTAGCAAACTACAGATTTCTTTTTATGACTCGCTGCCCATGAACATCCCCAGATTCTTTGGCAGGACCAGGAATACCTCTTTTGCAGGTACCATAATACTAGGTGATTAGGATCTTGTGATTAAGCCATGCAGTCCCCACATTTCTCTAATCCACATGATCCCAAATAGCACTGACCTCACTTGCCCCTCAATAGCACTCACAGTATGTCTTACTTTCCTGCGAGAACTGAGGATTAGGCATTTCCCTGCCAGAAGTAATAGCCGTTGCAGGTGTTGGATCTTATTAGTCCTGTGTTCCTGTGTTCCTATAGTTTTCTTTTCTTCCCCAAAAGCAAACAAAGCCAAGACGTGCAAGCATGTATGCAGAGGTAGAAGGTATAGAAAGCCAGGGCTGCACTAACTGGGAAAACGAAACCTGCTCATAAAGACCAGAGGATGTATGCTACCGGAGGCTGCAAGTCAGTGAATGTTTTGAAAGACCAGGATGGATAACATGGTAAACTAAGAGGGAGAGTTCAAAAGATCCCTGAGATACCTTGAACATGAGGGTTACAGATAGGTATAGTGATTGTTACAAATACTTAGCCTGGCAGGCATTTTGCTGCTGCTGGAGGAGCTGCAATAGCTTTGTCCACCTAACTCATGTTTTCATCACATGGTTTCTGGCTTTGGTGCTTCTTTCTTGAATATCTGTGGGGAAACTCCTGTCC